>NC_090056.1:18306013-18315465 GCF_038355195.1 Osmerus mordax | reverse complement strand
AATGGATACTGAGAGGTGGGGAAAACAAAGACAGTGAATAGTCAGAAAACACACAGCAGCAGTGCAGAACGTACAGTTCAGGCTTGTGTGTGTAAACGACAGGTTGGAATCTACCTTGCAGCCCCTAAGCTAACTTCTGACCCTTCATCTCCTCGACTTACCTCCTCTGCCTTTTACCTGCCCCGTCTCTCCTTACCTCACCCCCACACCTGCCCCGTCTCTCCCTTACCTCACCATCCACCCTGCCCCGTCTCTCCCTTACCTCACCCCCACCCTGCCCCGTCTCGTCCCTTACCTCACCCCCCCGTCTCTCACCCCCCTGCCCCGTCTCTCCCTTACCTCACCCCCAACCTGCCCCGTTCCTCTCCCTTACCTCACCCCCACCCTGCCCCGTCTCTCCCTTACCTCACCCCCACCCTGCCCCGTCTCTCCCTTACCTCACCCCCAACCTGCCCCGTCTCTCCCTTACCTCACCCCCACCCTGCCCCGTCTCTCCCTTACCTCACCCCCAACCTGCCCCGTCTCTCCCTTACCTCACCCCCACCCTGCCCGTCTCTCCCTTACCTCACCCCAACCTGCCCCGTCTCTCCCTTACCTCACCCCCACCCTGCCCCGTCTCTCCCTTACCTCACCCCCACCCTGCCCCTATATCTCCCTTACCTCACCCCCACCCCACCCTGCCCTGCCCCTCCTCACCCCCACCCTGCCCCATATCTCCCTTACCTCACCCTGCCCTGCCCCTCCTCACCCCCACCTCCCTCAACCACCATCTCACCATAACCGCTGTCTCTGTCTCCGGGGATGTTTCTGGGTGCAGATCTGCACGCGCCCAGCCCGTGCCAGCAGAAGGCGTGTGAGTTTGGGGCGGTGTGCGTGGTGAAGAACGACGATCCGGTGTGCGAGTGTCCCGAGGCGTGCTCCCAGCTGCACGACCCGGTCTGCGGCAGCGACGGCCACACCTACCGCAGCTCCTGCGCCATGAGGGCCATGGGCTGCGTGCTGCAGAGGAGGATCCACATCCAGCACAAAGGACCCTGCGGTGAGTATCCCAACTGCTCCACCGCGCCGCCATCCACGCACAGCATCCCATCCCATCGCATGCTGTCACGCTAGCATTATATGGCCGCTTCTGAACGGTCATATAAGGTCATTGAGCTGGTTTCTATGGTAGCACTCGGGGGCGTGGGTTTCATTACACGGGGGGGGGGGGGGGGGGGGGGGACGTGTCTCAACCACTTACTGAAAACGGCAAATCTGCCCCCCCCCCCCTCCACACTCTTTTATCAAGAAAATCATATTTAACGGCCGCATCATCGGCTAGTAAAAAGAAGCTGTCCCACCCATACTTGAGAACAAACCTCCGCCCCTGGTGGTACTCCCCGCGTAGAGATCTTGCGCCCCACAGGTGATGCTATCTCCTGGCTCCTATCAAACCCAGGCCTGGTCCTGATCCCTCCTTATAGACCTGGGATGATGGTTCTGGATGCCAGCCTAAGCTTCATCTAGATCCACAGAAGAACTTGCGGTGATAGGTTGTACTATTTGTCAGTGACTCATTCTGGATTTTACCTCTTGGCTTAAAGCAGTAGAGTGTTACCCATGCTATTACTCAGAGCCATTTACTCTGCATTTATTTTAGTTAGTAGACACATATTAAATACAGAATATTGCCGTCTCTGCTGCTCAAATCCACAACTTTGCTACTGTGTGCTAAAATCCTAAATGCATTCAGACCAACTGACTGCACAATAACTCCAGTGTACTTTGACCGTGTCTTTCCTTTTCTTGTCCTCCTCCTCTCACCCCTCCTCCTCTCGCCCCCTCCTCCTCTCGCCCCCTCCTCCTCTCACCCCCTCCTCCTCTCGCCCCCCTCCTCATCTCGCCCCCTTCCTCCTCTTGCCCCCTCTCCTGCTCGCACTCAACCAAGTGCAAGCCTGCAATTTCCCTATTTTGACCTTTTAGTGAAGATGCACTTTACTGCAGATGAGCAGAGCTTGTTTGTAATTGGTGGAGTGAGTTATGTGGCTTTGTCTGTTTGTAGCTAGCTAGCTAGCTAGCGCCAGTGACAAAGCTCAAAGTCTGGGGGGAAAGGAATATGTGTACAGACGATTTCCTCATGATCCTTTACAGTGGCTTGGATAATACACTATTTTGTTAGGCTTGTGGAAATTTCCCCAACGTCTGGCCTTTATGTGTGCATGGTTTAGTTTCCTATTAAACCCTCTATACAACCCCAGAGCTACTGTTAAAACTCTTAACGCTCCGCGTTCATGGTGGTTTTTAGTTCCATTTCCATTTTTAAGACGACCAGAGTGGTTTCAGTATTTTATGCGGCCGTGCAAATTAGTAGGAATGAACATCATGTATAATCAGAGGACAATGATTATGGAAACAACTGAAATGCTCCAGCTTTAATACCAAGCTCACTAGATGTAGTCCTGAGTTATTGATTTGCTCTCTTGGGTAGGACTGTGCTTTATGGAGACCTCCAGAGGAGGCATTTAGCAACCGCTAAGCCAACCTGCCAATACCTAAACCACTCCAGTACACTCTCTTTATGCTGAGTGTAACACTGAAATAAAAAAGATAGATTGTATTTGCTCTTGTTGGTTCAACACCTCAACAGCCATTCATCAGTTCCTCTCCAGTTGTTCGTGGTTTCAGGGTCATATTGAAGCCTCTGACGGGGCTATGTGGGTGGAAGAGGCTCCAGCGTTTGCTCTTCATCACTTTGCCCACCCAGCCAGACTGACAGTCTATCAACCCCCTCCAAAAAATTGAACCCCCCCCCCCACACACACAAACCACACACACACACATACACACACACACACCACACACACATACACACATACACACACATACACACACACACACATACACACACACACACACACACACATACACACATACACACACACACACACACACACAACACACATACACACACACACACATACACACACATACACACACACACATACACACACACACACACATACACACACACACACACACACACACACACATACACACACACACACACATACACACACACACACACATACACACACACACACACACACACATACACACACACACACACATACACACATACACACACACACACATACACACACACACACACACACACACACACACATACACACACACACACACATACACACACACACACACATACACACACACACACACACACACACACACATACACACACACATACACACACACATAAGGATATATTCCGACGGGAAATGAAGCAAAAGGAATGTTTGACCCAGGCGGGCAAACTCAATTTAGAGCTCAGCGGCGCAGGGAGACAGGTCTGACTGCATCCCCGGTGGACGGGTAATGAATAGTCTTTATTAAAAAAGACGGGAGGTAGCTAGCTACGGAGAGCCCTCCGTGCTACGTGTCAGTAAAAACAGGCGTACCGATGGCAGCAGCTCCCTAGAGAAGCAAACATCAGCAGGAACAGGGCAATAAGCGTTTTCAACTTTTCGTGAAAGCCAGTATGAGAAATGATGATGATGGTGACGGTGATGATGATGAGACGACGTGCGTTGATGGTTTATTCTTAGCTCGTCGTTTCTGTTCCCACTGTATCTCGCACGGCTCCGCGCCACACACCACCTGACTAAACCGCCTCCTTGCTATTTTCTGTCCTGATAATCACGTTTATGACTCCCGACGCCAGACTCGGCAGAAACGGCGTGGCTTGATGGAGGTGTGCGAGGGCGGGACAATAAAGGGCCGTGCGCACAGTCCCTCATTTAATTTCCCTCCTCCCAGGGTAGGAAACACACCAGTTATCTATATGGCTCAGGTCTGGGCCGGTGGTGATATCAGTGCCATTTTTTATTATCCTCATACTGCTACCCTCCCCTCCTCCTCAACCCCCTGTCCCATCCCCTCTCCCCAGTGTTTGAGTGGTGGATGACCTTGTCTGGCTGCCTGAGAGAACCACACTAGCAGCCCCCCCCCCCATCCCGAAAGGATATCACCTGCTCTGGAAGGCAATTCATGTATGTTTACCCAAATAGATGAGAGGAGGCACAGAAGTAATTTAGTGAGAGAGAGAGAGAGAAAAATTGTTTCCTTCACAGGTGATGGAAACAATGCCAACAGGGAGTTTTGATATGTAGGTCATACTGGAGCACACAGGAGGGTGAGGAAGGAGGACGGGGGGGAGGGATGGGGGGGTTAATAAACAAGAGAAGGAGAGGAGAGAGATGGAGGTAAATAAGAGGAAGAGGAGCAGCGGGGAGAAGGGCAGGAGATGATGGAGCGAGCGATGTCTGGGGAGTTGAGCTATCTCCGAGGTGTTTTCGCTACCTTTCAAAAAATACAAACCAGCCCTGCTTCTTTTCCCCCTCGGTGTCGCGACCCCTCTCCCTCACTCGCTCTTCTCCTCAGAAGGTTGATGAGCCACCAGAGTGCCTTTTGGCATTTCCACGTTGCCTCAATCTCTCACCCATAACTACTTCCTCCTGGGCCAACCTCTCTCACCCCCCCACCCCCCACCCCCACCCCCTGCTGCGTCTCCCTGCCAACAACAACACAGCTCCCGCTGTGAGGTTCTGACCCACCGCTGCGGCGGAACCCTCCTGTGTTTATAGCCAGACACTCCCGTTAGCGCTAGGCTACATGTTAGCGATTAGCCAGCGTGGCGTAACGGAAGTCGAGCGGAAAGGAAGGAGGAGGGAGGGAGGAGATAAAGAAGCGGGCCGTTATCGGGACATGGTGCTCTGATAAAGGACGACACTCTCCGCCACGCTGCCGTGATTTACAGCCCCGGGGGCTGGAGAGACGCCGTCGTCACGGTGATCCATTCCCAGCCTTAGCCCGAGCCGCCGTTCCCTTTGCGCTGATATTTAATCAGGCCCCCAGGACGTACGTCGTGAGTGCCTGAGAGCCTGGCGGCAGACAAGGACGGGGGACTTTATTAAGGTGTAGTAATGCAGGTAGCGAGAGAGGACTGGCCCACGCGGCCCTCTTTCTATTAGCTCTAAATCAGCAGCTGTTATTAGGCCGCTGCTAATTTAATGTGATGGCACAGGCGCTGAGGCTATGCTAATGAAATCCTTCAGGTGTAATTGCCGCCAACTCGCGAGCGGACGTGCGAGCTGGCTCTTGCGTTTTAAGATCACGGTCTCTAATTCATGCCCAGTGTGAATCTCTGGTATCCACAATGTGTGTTGGCCCAGGCGGACTGCAAGGCCTGGGAAACGAAGACAGAGACAGAGATATAGCGAGAGCTTTCTTTTGGAGAAGATGATCCAGTGAAACTCGCAGCTGTGTGACGTCAGTTAGCCCAGCGCCATCTGGACATGCCAAGACGATTGTATCGGCATGTCTCGAGCCGTCTAAAGCCGCTCTAAACCGTTGACGTCATGGCGGGTGACTGTGCTGAATTAAGTGGAGTTGCTTCACAGCTGAGACGGTGGATGCTTTGGGATGTAGCTTCAGGTTACTCACACACACGCACACCACACACACACTCTCCTGACCCCCATATCCTCTCACCTGTCTCTCTACAGACAAGGCCTGTGCCAACTGCTCCTTCGGGGCGATCTGTGACTCTCAGACGGGGGGGTGCGTGTGTCCGTCGGAGTGTGTGGAGACCCACCAGCCGTGTGTGGCAGCGACGGCTCCACCTACGACAGGCGAGTGTGAGCTCCATGTGCGTGCCTGCACCAAGCAGCTGGACCTCAGTGTGGTCGCACAGGGAGAATGCAGTGAGTGACCAACCGTCGTGTGTGTGTGTGTGTGTACTGTATACGTGTGGTGTGTGTGTGTGTGTGAGATGTGTGTACTTTATATGTGTGTGTGTGTGTGTGAGTGTGTGTACTGTATATGTGTGTGTATGTGTGTGTGTGTGGGTGAGTGTGTGTGTGAGTGTGTGTACTGTATATGTGTGTGTGTGTGTGTGTGGGTGAGTGTGTGTGTGTGTGAGTATGTGTACTGTATATGTGTGTGTGTGGGTGAGTGTGTGTGTGAGTGTGTGTACTGTATATGTGTGTGTGTGTGTGTGAGTGTCAGCAGGCACCTTTATTATAAACAGAGGTCTTGTCACGACTGCTCCGTCAGTGACACACTCCTGCGGGGGTGCGCTTGTTTGTGTGAGCAGAGACTTGTGGCAGCACTGTGTGCGGGTGGGGCGCACGCTGCGTCCAGAACAAGTGTGAGTGCCCACAGTGCCCCGTCCAGGCCAACTCACCCGTGTGCGGCACAGACGGCATCAGCTACGACAACGCCTGCGAGCTGCAAGTGGGCCTCTTGTATTCTGAAGAAGAGGATCGAGACGGCCAAGCCAGGCAGCTGCGACGAAGGTAGGACCCTTTTTTTTTTTTTTCCTTCGGGACTGACAAAGTGAATAGAATTGGAACTGCTTCCTGTTTATTTCCCCCAATGATTTCGTTCGGCGTCCAGACATACATTCAGCGGGGAAAAATTAAATCCAGTAGCCACCAAATTAATCGGAATCCCTCGGAACCAATCGACTCCAAACTTTGCATCAGGCCTCGTGCGGCTAATCCTGTATGTATGACAGCCCTGATGGCTCCTGCTGGCTCCTGCTGGCTCCTGCTGGCTCCTGCTGGCTCCTGCTGGCTCCTGCTGGCCTCCTGCTGGCTCCTGCCCCAGCCTCCAGGCCTCCACTCTGGCTCCAGAGGAGGGGACCAACCTGTCATCCCATGGATGTCAGACAGCCCCAGTCCCCTGTGGCTGGAGGTAGTCACGGCTACTGTCGCCATCGTATCAGGAGAGTGTGAAAACAGAACAGATTACACCTGCCAGCAGGGGAGATGGTGAGAGAGAGAGAGAGAGAGAGAGAGAGAGAGAGAGAGAGAGAGAGGAGGAGGAGGAGGAGGAGGAAGAGGATAGAGAAGATGGACATTTTTTCACTTCTATTTTGAGTGTGTGGTTTGTGTGTGTGTGCTTGAGTGTGAGTGCGTGTTCATATTGTGCTGTTGCCTCCAGTATCAGACCAGCAGATAACACCCAGCTCTGCCTGCTCCACTAAACACATTGGCTGACTTGACTGTGACCTTTTGCATGCAGAATAATACACAAATAAGGGCACTCATACAGTTCATAATGTACATAACCACAGATTGTATTGCGCACACACACACACACACACACCCTGCCTCATATTACTGTCTGGCAGCGGGTGAAGATGCTCTTTGCTTCACTGTCTTCTCCCAAGGGCACAGCTCTGCTTGGAAAGTTCAGTGTCTCTCTCTCTCTCTCCTCTCTCTCCTCTCCTCTCTCTCTCTCTCTCTCTCTCTCTCTCTCTCTCTCTCTCTCTCTCTCTCTCTCTCTCTCTCTCTAGCACACTCTTTATTACACTTACACACATTACTACTTCTCTTCTTCTTTCTATTGAGGTAGAAAAAAGAAAAAATGTTCTCCCTCACTTGCTCATTTGAATTCTGAGAATGCCATCAACCTTGAATAGAAAAAATAATTTCCTTCTCTCTCCCCCCGTCCCCTCCCTCCCACCCACCTTTATCTTCTAATTTCACCATCTCTACGTCAGACTACTGTTTCTTGACAAAGAGTGAGCATGGCTTTCAGAGATAGTGGTGGAGAAATGGGATTGGGTCCGATCAGTACACTTCAGCTGTAGTGCTGCCTGCCCACATCAACATCGTTTTATCCTTATTGTTGGTGCTTTTTATTCCTTTCCATGTCTCCGTTATTTAGGCTTCGAGCGATTCTGTGACCCAGACCCCGCTGTGAAGGGCCACAGCCTTATCGCCTTGGTCTGGCTGGTTAGAGGAGATTGGATCACAGCCGCCCCTGAACATTTCCTCAAGGTCTCTGGGGATTTTTTTATTAGAACCCCGCTGTATTTGAGCACTTAAGATAAGATAACCACACACATCTCCTGTTTGTCGGCAGACGTGGTACAGTTCATCTTCCATGTGACATAATGCATGTCCATGTGTATCCTGGAGAATAACTGAAGTCAACATGCGGGAGTCAGGTGGCTGAGCGGTTAGGGAATTGGGCTAGTAATCCGAAGGTTGCTGGTTTGATTCCTGGCTGTGCAAATGACGTTGTGTCCTTGGGCAAGGCACTTCACCCTACTTGCCTCGGGGGAATGTCCCTGTACTTACTGTAAGTCGCTCTGGATAAGAGCGTCTGCTAAATGACTAAATGTAAATGTAAACATGCGAAAAGAACCCAGCTTCAGTTTGAACTGAAAGAGACTCGGCGTGACTCTCCATCCTTCCACACGTTTGTGTATCCAGATTCGATTCCAGGCGGATTAAACGAGTGATTTATTCGTTAATTTAGAAGCACAACTTAAGAAACCATATTCATTAGTTACTCTGGGAGGGGGGGGTGTGTGTGGGTGTGACGGAGGGGGGGGTGGGGGTGGGGGTGGAGGGGGGAAGGAGGGAGGGAGGCGGGGGGGAGTAAGGGGGAAAGGGGGACTTGTTTTCTTCCGCCTTTTATTTAGTGGTAATGAAAAATGACAGTGTTCCCACTGTTGGCTGTACCAGAGAATTTATCACCTGTTTAATTTCACACTCTGGTAGAGCCAGGCTTTGCTTCCTTTGTTGACACTGACAAAGTAGCGGGTGAGTGTAGTGCTTCACCTGGGGGGCGGGGCCTTTTTAATTGAATACACATTTACTAATCAGGATTACGGCTGGGATATCTCACAGTGACGCACGGCCTTAGATGCCTCCTCACTTCACAGGAGCGCTGGCCGGGGGGGGGGCGGGGGGCGGAGGGAGAGCTCATCGAAACCAGATCAGACTCTTTGTGGTGGTCGTCGTCCATCACGGCATGTGTATCTATCCTGGTTGAGAAACTTTCTTTTCTCCTCCTGAGCTCCTCTCCCTGTGCACCGCCGTGAAGCTCGATCCTTCTTTATGTGGCGAGGGTTTATTTGGACTAACGTGCTGTCACATCCTTCACAAGCACACCGTCTGAGGGCCCGACAAATGGAGCGCAAACAAGCTGGCGAGCCTGACTCACCCGCCACCATCGCAAAGGCCACTGGGCCGTTTCAATTCCCCTTAAGGTATGCGATACACACACAACACACAACCGGTATACACACACTCCGCAATGTCACAGACGCTTCGCGCCCACACACAAGATAAAGGGGGATTTTTTGGGGGCTGGTGACGGAACGTTTTTCATGTTGACATTCAGATCCAGGTCATACTGGGTAGAATGGCTCACTGCAAACCTCGATATCAGGAAGTGATATTGATGGTATGAAGGTAATTGGGTTGCCATCTTAACTGTCAAGGCACCATTTCAGAAGGTCACATTTCCTTTCCCCCCCCGGCTTTCCCTCATTGTCAGTCCTCCTCTTTTCTGGATTTTCATCTTTTCCCCTCTACTGTTGTCATTGGCTTGTCGTTTTTTTATTTTTTTTATTTTTTTTAAGAAAATCTTCCATC
>NC_090056.1:18276013-18301013 GCF_038355195.1 Osmerus mordax | reverse complement strand
AGAGAGAGAGAGAGAGAGAGAGATGGAGGTAGAGAGGGAGAAATAGAGAGAGAGATGGAGGTAGAGAGGGAGAAATAGAAAGAGCGAGATGGAAGGAGGAGGAACGATCAGAGAATCTGCCTCTCCTCTCCTCCTCTGGCGGCCATTTTGCACCTCCTCCCTCACCCCCTCGTCCAGGAGAGAGGGACGAGGAGGGGCCTTGTCCCTCTCTCCTGTCTGGCCCCACAGAGCTGCTCTGTGCTCTGCTGTTCCTGCTGTGTTGGAGGTGGGCTTCTACACACCTCGCTCACTTGGACATAACTATACACATCCAAACACAGACTGGCAGCGTCCGTCACGTTCACCCTCAGAACAAGAAAGTGGGAGGATGCGGCAGTTGCCTCGCCTCTCCCCACAGTCACGCTGTAGAATAAAATGAAGAGAACAGACCACCTAGAATGTTGCAAATGTCAGATGTTACAAATCCACCAGAGGCATCATTGTGTGTTTTCACTGGAGGCAATCTCATCTGTGTCCCCCCATCCTCACCCACCCTCCCCCCCCACCTCTCATTCTGAGGCGACTGGAGTGGAATTATCTAGACGCCAGCTGCCAGCCTCTCCACCCTCAACCCCTCCAGCACGTTGCATTGTTCCCTGGGAAGTTGCATGTTGTTTGGAGATTGTGTCATCTAAACAGACATTTCCCAAATCACTCACTCTGCGTGTTCCCTCCCCCCCCCCCCCCCCCCCTCCTTTCTCCCTGTCGCCCTGGTCTTGTGGCCTGGTCCCCCCAGCCCTGCCCGGCACACCGCCCCCAGCGCTGGAGCTGCAGCACTGCAGTGAGACGGTTTATGGCTGCTGCAACGACAACCAGACTACCGCTCTCGGCGTGGGCTTGGCCGGCTGTCCCAGTGAGTGTCTCTTCGGGGCGGTTCGGCCTCTGACTTGACTCCACGTTCGGGGAAAATGCAGGTTTGTTTTGAATTTAGCGTCCAGCAAGGACGGTGCAGGTGGATGAACACTGCTGTTTAAAGTTTGACTGTTTGTTCATGTCTGTGTCTGTCTGGTGTGTGTGTGTCTGTGTGTGTCTGTGTGGTGATATTGTGTTCCTCTCAGGCACGTGTCAGTGCAACACCCACGGTTCCTACAAGGGGACGTGTGACCTGGCCAGCGGCCAGTGCTCCTGCAAGCCCGGGGTCGGGGGGCACAAGTGCGACCGCTGCGAGCCCGGCTTCTGGAACTTCCGGGGCATCGTCACGGAGAACATGAGCGGCTGCACGCGTAAGAGATTTACTCCTCCTCTCTTCCTCCTCTCTTCATCCTCTCCCCCCCCCCCTCTCTACGTCCCCTCCCTACTTTCACATCCACGGAAACTCAAACTGTTTTTAGTTAAAAATGACATACCAGCCGGAGTTAAGGATCATCATCAAAACATCAAAATAATCGTCAGTTTGGACTGAAATGATGCAGAAGGTTCATGCCTGTTTGTGCAAACCTCCCACCACATCAGGTAAAAGGTCCTCCGGTCTGTTGCAAGCGTACCGAGCTCAGATTGAGTCTTTATATTCATGCCGAGGGAGGTCGGGGAGGCTGAGGGAGGTCGGGGGAGGCTGAGGGAGGTCGGGGGAGGCTGAGGGAGGTCAAGGGAGGCTGAGGGAGGTCGGGGAGGCTGAGGGAGGTCGGGGAGGCTGAGGGAGGTCAGTAGCTCTGGTTTGTAGTGTGCAAGCAGCCCTCACTATTACCCTGCTGCAGAAGGAGACTTGGCACATATGGTCCAGAATCCTGAGCCTTTCCAGTCAGCAGCCAGGCTCTGCGTCAAGCTCCACCGCGGTCTGACCTACAAGCTTTATCCACAGACAAGCAAACAGCACACACATCGGTACAAAGTTCAGCGGTGGGGGAAAACAAATACCCGGCATTGATTCCAGGAACATGATGGGGTTGATGTTTCTCTCTGGGAGGCCTCGGGGTTCATCTGAGATTCTCGAGCCTCTCCCTTTCTCTATATCTCTAGCTCTCCCTCTCTCTCTCTCTCCCTCCCTCTACCTCTCTCCCTCCCTCTACCTCCCTCTCTCTCTCTCTCTCTCTCTCTCTCTATCCCTCCCTCTCTCCCTCTCTCTCCCTCCCTCCCTCTCCCTCTCTCTCTCTCTCCCTCTCCCTCTCCCTCTCCCTCTCCCTCTCCCTCCCTCTCTCTCCCTCTTCCTCCCTCTACCTCTCTATCTCCCTCTCCCTCACTCTACCTCTCTACCTCTCTATCCCTCTCTCTCTCTCCCTCTCCCTCCCTCTACCTGTCTCCCTCTCTATCCCTCTCTCTCTCTCTCCCTCCCTCTACCTGTCTCCCTCTCTATCCCTCCCTCTCTCTCTCTCACCTCGTTGTTCCCCTTTGGGTTGTCTGGCTCCTCTCTGACCCTGCTCTCACCCCTGGTTCTGCCTCTGAAACACACACAGAGCTGCACCAACTAAGGGCTCATATCAGAGGCTGTGTGTGTGTGTGTGTGTGTGTCGGTCTGTGTGTGTGTGTGTGTACGAGCGAGAGATGTATAAAGAGATTCTGTACTAATTTAAATGTGAAACAGATAATGGTAACCATTATCTTAGATTGAGATGAATGTAATATACTGTATACCAAGCACTTAAAAATGTATCTTTCTCTGCATCTCTCTATCGTTCTTCCCTTCCATTCTCTCCATCTTATTATTATTATTATTATTCATATACCCCCCTTCCTCCATCCCTCTTTCTCTCCTTTCCCTCCCACACACCCTCTCGCTCGCTCCTTCGCTCCCTCCCTCCCTCACCCTCTCTCCCTCTCCTCGTCACCTCCCTCTCCCTCCCTCTCTCTTTCTCTCCCCTCCTCTGTCCCTCCCTCCCTCTCTCTTTCTCTCCCCTCCTCTGTCCCTCCCTCCCTCTCTCTTTCTCTCCCCTCCTCTGTCCCTCCCTCCCCTCCCTACCTCATTCTCTCTCCCTCCACTCCCTCCCTCCCTCTCTCACTCCCTCTCTCGCTCCCTCTCTCGCTCCCTCCCTCATTCTCTCTCCCTCCCTCATCCTCTCTCCCTCCACTCCCTCTCCCCCTCTCTCTCCCTCCCTCCCTCCCTCATCCTCTCTCCCTCCCCTCCCTCCCCCTCCCCTCCTCTCCCCCTCTCTCTCCCTCCCTCCCTCCCTCATCCTCTCTCCCTCCCCTCCCTCCCTCCCCCTCCCCTCCTCTCCCCCTCTCTCTCCCTCCCTGCTCTCCTGCAGCATGTAACTGTGACTCGGTGGGCTCGGTGAGAGATGACTGTGAGCAGATGTCTGGCCTGTGCTCCTGCAAGGCGGGAGTGAAGGGGATGAAGTGCAACGTGTGCCCTGACGGCAGCAGGATGGGCATGAGCGGCTGTGACAAAGGTAGAGACCCTCCTCCTCGCTGCAGTCTGCTGCCTCACCACGCCACAGGGCTCTCTGTCTGCCCAGGTCTCTCTCTCTGTCTGTCCAGGTCTCTCTCTCTGTCTGTCCAGGTCTCTCTCTCTCTGTCTGTCCAGGTCTCTCTGTCTGTCCAGGTCTCTCTCTCTCTGTCTTTCCAGGTCTCTCTCTCTGTCTGTCCAGGTCTCTCTCTCTGTCTGCCCAGGTCTCTCTCTCTGTCTGTCCAGGTCTCTCTCTCTCTGTCTGTCCAGGTCTCTCTGTCTGTCCAGGTCTCTCTCTCTCTGTCTTTCCAGGTCTCTCTCTCTGTCTGTCCAGGTCTCTCTCTCTGTCTGTCCAGGTCTCTCTCTCTGTCTGTCCAGGTCTCTCTCTCTGTCTGTCCAGGTCTCTCTGTCTGTCCAGGTCTCTCTGTCTGTCCAGGTCTCTCTCTCTCTGTCTGTCCAGGTCTCTCTCTCTGTCTGTCCAGGTCTCTCTGTCTGTCCAGGTCTCTCTGTCTGTCCAGGTCTCTCTGTCTGTCCAGGTCTCTCTCTCTGTCTGTATCCAGGTCTCTCTGTATCCAGACCTCTCTCTCTCTCCATCTCTCTCTTTCTCTCTGTCTCCCTCTCTCTCTCTGTCTCTCTGTCTTTGTCGCACTGTCTCTCTCTGTCTCAATCTCTCTTCTCACATTTCACCGTTGTCATTTCCTATGATCAAGGCAGGAGACAGCCCACAGTGTATTAATTCCACAGCCACCTGTTTCCAGTACTGTTAACAACCCCAGTGACAGCTGATGTACAGGTTTTCTAATATTGATTCATTCCAAAACAACAATGCTAAGTGCTTATTTATTTGAATAATATTTGCATACAGCAGGCAAATGCTTCTATCAGCTTAGTTCCTCTGCTACTAGATAACGTTCCTTTTAATGATTTAATTGAGTAAACGAATGACGCCAAGCCGACCCCCCGACACGTGGGGACGGCGGAGGCGGGGGACAGCCCTCACTGTGGCCACGTCACTGCGTCTCATTAAGACCCACGCGTCGCTATCGACAGGAAGTCAAGTGCTTAATGAAGTCGATAGTCCCAGCCCAGCAGGGGGTCAGGCCGGCACACACAGATGAAAGGAGGCCGTGGGGAGGGGGGGGGGGGGGGGGGGGCGGGAGCAAGCTGTGATGTCAACACGAACAGAGTCCACACTCGGGGGCCTGGGGCATTGTGGGTAGGATTTGTGTCCCGAGCGTGCTGATGCAATCCGATGGCATTGAGCGTAAAGGCTTCAAATAGGGTTTTGGAGGAGAACTTTTGGGGGAGAGATCAGTGCTCAGACATCTTGCCAGGGAAAAGAAGAAAAACATGGCTTGAGATCAAATGCCCCTTTTTAAAAATGGCCACGAGAAAACTGTGGTTTAGAAAGAATGCATAACAACATCACACAGCACTGTGGGATAATATGGAATAATGAATCCACTTGGGCTTCGCATTGACGATAGCTGTGAACTGGTATTCCATGAATGTTTCTGGTGCGATCTAGATGAATGTCCATGCGCCTGTGCTGTAGCAGGAGAGTGTGGGGTAGCAGGAGAGTGTGGGGTAGCAGGAGAGTGTGGGGTAGCAGGAGAGTTTGGGGTAGCAGGAGAGTGTGGGGTAGCAGGAGAGTGTGGGGTAGCAGGAGAGTGTGCTGTAGCAGGAGAGTGTGGGGTAGCAGGAGAGTGTGGGGTAGCAGGAGAGTGTGGGGTAGCAGGAGAGTGTGCTGTAGCAGGAGAGTGTGGGGTAGCAGGAGAGTGTGGGGTAGCAGGAGAGTGTGGGAGTGTGTTCATTACCTGGACCTCAGACTCGTTCGTCTGCTCCCTGTCTCAGGCTCTCACGTCCCAACCTCCTGTAAAGAGCTGGACTGCAAGTTCGGTGCCTCTTGTGTGGAGGTCAACAACCAGGCCCACTGTGAATGTCCCTCCCCTGACTGTGACGAGAAGAACAAGACCAAGGTGAGGATCCAGCCTCTGCCGTCCTGTGATCACTCAAGGCTCCAAGTGCAGTTTAATAGCAGGATATACAGAAACATTTACATTTAGTCATTTAGCAGACGCTCTTATCCAGAGCGACTCACAGTAAGTACAGGGACATTCCCCCGAGGCAAGTAGGGTGAAGTGCCTTGCCCAAGGACACAACGTCAGTTGGCATGACCGGGAATCGAACTGGCAACCTTCGGATTACTAGCCCGATTCCCTCACCGCTCAGCCACCTGACTCCCAGTCAGAAACAGTACTGTCATGGAAATATTATTGATAGACTGTGCTTCAGAGACTTGGTTTATGAGTAGGCCATCTCTCTCCTTGCAAGCATAATGAAGACATAATATATTGTGATTCTAAAAACATCCTGTTGTCTCCTGGAATTACCTTTTGTCTGAATTGAATAGGCGGAGGAAAACTTCCGCCACATTATGAAGGGAGTACTGGAGACATGGAAAGGTTAGGAAGGCCAACAGATTCAGATAGATTCAACTGTCACAACAACAAAGACAGATTGCCAGCAGGACGAGAGTGCTGAGCTGGGCGTGACGTCTCCATAGCAACTGCCCCTTGTCCAGGCCTGCCCTTAGTTCAGCTAAAGCCCAGCAGCCGGTCAGGACTTGCTGGGAAAATATATTTTAATGTTGAAGTGCTAGATATATGAACAAAGACCAAGTCAAGTTTGTACTGAGCGGCAGGTATTGGGAAGAACAGAAGCAATAGAGGTGATGTGTTTGTGTTTATCTCTCCATCTCCCCGCCTCCCTCCCTCCCTCCCCGCCTCCCTCCCTCCCTCCCCGCCTCCCTCCCTCCCCCCCTCTTTGGAGCAGGTGTGTGGGTCTGATGGAGTGACCTATGCGGACCACTGCCAGCTGAGGACCATTGCCTGTAGGCAGGACAAGCACATCAGTGTGGACTACCATGGCCAGTGCACAGGTGAGGCCCAGCCAGCCTTCATGCATCATTCCTGGGATGTCCAACTGCTGTTGTCGGCCCCTATCAAAAGATAATGAATAGGGCCACCGGGGTATCACCACTTCGATATCTCTCCTCTCTCCTAGCAACTCTCTCTCTCTGTCTCCTGTATGGTCTCTCTCTCTCGCACTCTGATTTTCTTTGGTTTCTCTCTCTCCCTGTTTTTGGCTATCCTTCTATCACTTTCTCTCGCTTTCCGTATTTATTTCGCACCCATAGCAAAGTGAAACGAAAACACCTAAAATGGTGCCTACAGTGTGTCGTCAAAATAGATAAATAACCTGTATATAAACAGACAAAGTATTCTTCCAAGGAAATATTTCCGATACTCTATTCCGCTGGTGGACGGTTGACATGTGCTGTGAACTGGTTGAGGGTGTCACCTGTAGCCACTAGTTAATGAAGAGCAAACATTTGCTCTGGCATCTGACTCCCAGTGAGCGCATACAGGGACTGCCTCATACAGGAGGGAGGGGAGGAGGAAACAGGAGAGAGGAGGGAGGATAAAGAGAGGATAGGGGAGTGGATGTTGGTAGACAGACAGGGGCTGACAGATGCTTCCCTGTAGATAGAGACCTGCAGTTTGGCTCGAACCTGAGCTATGGCATCCCTGTGGAAAGGGGTGACATTTCCCTGTTTGAGTTCCTACACCGCTGGGAGGATTAGTGGGGTTTAGCTCCAAACTCTCTCTGGGGAGAATCCTGTCGCTAGCTTTTAGCTTTCTGGAGCGCACCACTGTTCTGTTTGGGATGAAGGGGTGTGGGGGAGGGTAGGGGGGGGGGGAGTGGATGCTTTGGTGTGGAGAACACAAAAAGGCCCATGGCTACCTGGTTTGGCCATCCTCAGCCCCCTGCTTCGCCCCCTCTGAACGAGCCACTCTGGGGTGGAGCGGAGCAGCGTGGGCTGGGACGGGGCCAAGGCCGTGGCTTTCATGTAAGAAGGAGCTGTGGAGGCGGGCGCCAGCGCGAGGCGCCG
Source organism: Osmerus mordax (assembly GCF_038355195.1). Lineage (NCBI taxonomy): Eukaryota > Metazoa > Chordata > Actinopteri > Osmeriformes > Osmeridae > Osmerus > Osmerus mordax. The sequence continues at coordinate 18,293,700 of NC_090056.1, read as the reverse complement.
CGGGCCTGCTGGGGAGGCAGCGAGGCCAGCAGCGCTGGAGGGAGAGGGTGGCCGCTGCCAGCTGGGAGCTCCTGGCCGCCAGCCAGTGCCAGGTGCCTCCGATTTTGGGAGGGAAAAGCACTTCCTCACCTGGTCGCTTAGCGCACGTCGATCAGTCTAGCGACGCGAAAAGAAAGCGATTTGTCCTCTTGCTCGGCCGCCGGCCGTGCCAGAGCGGTTTGTCTGACCTAAAGTAGGTCACATTCACCAGCGCAACAACCGACACTCTTGCGGGTCGGTTTTTTCGGGTGCACCTGCAGGTACTTTGGCAGTAGCCTAATTTTCTCTCCAACAAAACACAGCACTTACACGAGGGCTGAGCATGTGCTGATTACAGATTCATTGCCGTGGGTCACGGGCAAAATGAGAACTCAGATCCACTTCCCCAGTTCCCTCTGTTGCCTGGCGATAAAGACGTGGGCTGTGTGTAATTCGGTACCTAATTTTCCTTTTGTATGGAAGAGCAGAAGGAGTTCTCTCAGGGCCCACTGTCTCCGACCGAACCTGAGGGGGAAACGCCAGACTGGACCCTCGCCACGCGGCAAAGAGGTTCTTTTATTTCTTTCCCCACATGAGGTGGCGCCATGGGGAATGTCTCCTCCCACGACCCCAAGTTGGGGGCTGGATCACGAGCTCATTTCACGTGTGACTGGGTGCGAATTAGCATCACCTCAGCTTCCAACACACACCTCCGCCCCGAGCCCTCCCGCAGATCACACTCGACGCTCGCTCGAACGCCCGCCACGCTAAAGGCAAATGCGGCCGACTAAAGATTCTCTCTTCTGTGTTTTCCCACAATGACTGTTGCTTAATGGCTGATGTGAACAAATATTGATCTGCTCCTACTCCAACTCTAACCTGCCAGGATAACGCAAGCTTGTTTGATGTCAAGCAGGTCTGGCACATCACCTCCCAGCCCATTGCTGGAACTCAGCCAACGTTTACAGGACTATTAAGATGTGCAGATGAAGCTGCACCAAATAGCGACGCTGCTGAGAAACCCACCAGAACTCCCAGAAGGCTCTCTGCCAGGGAAACGGTTTGGTGGATCCCAGAGACAGAGCTGCTGAACCTCCTCAGCCGCTGATGAAGCGATCTGGGGAGAGCCCATCCAAGCCTGAGCAGTACGACCCGGTAAAACGTTTGAGCAAACGAGAAACTTCTGGCACCGGAAGAATCCAGAAGTCGGCAATCGGCTGCCTCTCCCCATATGGCATCGTCACCTGTAGGGTTGTGGCAGTTGGCAGGGAACGCCAGCATATGGCATCATCAGCCTGCTGTCTGAACGCTAGCTACGTATTTCTCCTTTTCTGTCCTTGTCTCTCAGTCCTCATGAGCCCATTTCTCCTTCATACTTACTCCTAGACTCCATTCGCTTGTTTTCTCAGCCTTCCTGTTCCCTATCCTCCTCTCTATCCCTCCTCTCCTCTCCCCCCGTCCCCCCCCCCCGTCCCTCCCACCCTCCAGTATCGTATTCCTCCTCCCCACTGAACGAGGCCACCGACACGGCAAACAATCTTAATAACCGCCTTTCAAAGATAACTGCAGCTGAGACGGGCCGAGATGACAAAGATTTTTTTCTGGCCCGCCAGTATTAACGAACAGCGAGAAAAGCCGCAAAAAAACAAAACGCAAATGGACCGTTAAACTTGATTAAGGGAAGCCTCCACTGTGGACTGTTGTCTTTCCCTGTCTCCCCCACCCATCCCCCCCTTCTCATTAGTTTTGGAGCTTGGGGCTCAGCATGGCCTCTCCTACCCAGACCCCCCCTCCTCCCTCAGCGCCAACGCAAGGCTTGGCACCTGAGTGACAGGTGTAGCCATGAGGAAAAAGCAAAAGTGTGCCACCGCTCAGGGTGATAGCATCGCTGCTGTTGCACTTGGCTCGCTTTATCTCCCTCTGGCTAAGCTATCACACCGTAGCTATCTCTACTCTGGGGAAGCTACAATACTGTAGCTCTCTCTCCCAGGGTAAGCTACAATACTGTAGCTCTCTCTCCAGGGGTAAGCTACAATACTGTAGCTCTCTCTCCCAGGGTAAGCTACAATACTGTAGCTCTCTCTCCAGGGGTAAGCTACAATACTGTAGCTCTCTCTCCCAGGCTTAGCTACAATACTGTAGCTCTCTCTCCCAGGGTAAGCTACAATACTGTAGCTCTCTCTCCAGGGGTAAGCTACAATACTGTAGCTCTCTCTCCAGGGCTAAGCTACAATACTGTAGCTCTCTCTCCCAGGCTTAGCTACAATACTGTAGCTCTCTCTCCCAGGCTAAGCTACAATACTGTAGCTCTCTCTCCCAGGGTAAGCTACAATACTGTAGCTCTCTCTCCAGGGTAAGCTACAATACTACAGCTCTCTCCCAGGCAAAGCTACAATACTGTAGCTCTCTCTCCCAGGCTAAGCTACAATACTGTAGCTCTCTCTCCCAGGCTAAGCTACAATACTGTAGCTCTCTCCCCCGTCTCCCCCTCCACAGCTTTGTCGGGAGGGAGATAGTGGGGGTGCCTGATTATACCAAGCAGCTCGTCAAGGTATCACATTTCACACCTCACAGCGTAATTGCCGATCAAATAGGAGATTACAGCGTGCAATTAAATCCTACACATAATTTTTGCTGAATTCTAAATGACAGAAATATACACAGTATATGTCACTTCTCCCCCCCCACACACACACACATACATACTGTGACAAACGTACACACCACACAAACATGCACTCGTGTACTCACAAACACACTCCCTCCACTCATTAACACAAAGTCTCACAAACTCACAGTCACTCGGACACACACACCCTCGCTCAGACAAACACACACACCCTCGCTCAGAGAAACACACACACCCTCGCTCAGAGAAACACACACACCCTCGCTCAGAGAAACACACACACTCTCGCTCAGACAAACACACACACCCTCGCTCAGACAAACACACACGAGGGACGTGGAGAAGCCGAAGCGACAGAATCCGTCACGGCTGCTTGGCTGTGCTCCAACTGAGGAGTGGTGTTACGTGCTGTCTGCTCTCCACCTCCTTTCCCTCCCTCCCTCTCCCTCTTCTTCTTCTCCCTCTCCCCTACCTCCTCTTCCTCTTCTCCCTCTCCTACCTCCTCTCTCCCCTCCCTCTCTTCCTTTCTCTCCCTCCCTGTCCCTCTCCTACCTCCCCCTCTCCCTTCTCCCCCTCTCTCTGTTCTCCCTCCTCTCTACCTTCTCCAGCTCCTCTCCCTCTTCCACCGCCTCTCCCGCTTCTCCCTTCTCTCTACCCCCCCTTCGTCCTCTCTCTCCTCTCTCTCCTCTCCCTCCATGAGCCCCTGTCCTAGTTACCCCTCCCAGCACACGGAGCCTGTCCCTTACACCACTGCTGGTGTTTGGTTAATGTCAGTGTATGCAGAACGCTGGTACCTATCCCGCGACGGTTTGGGGACTGTCTCTTGGAAGCGTGTGTGTGCGTGTTGACAAGGCTGCAGCGCAGGCATTGACGGATGCTTGTGAGCTCCGAGAAGAGTCTGCTGTCTTTGAAGCCAGAGTTAAACCCTGCTTTTTTGCCCTATTTATATCAATCATTCATCACCAGAGGCCCTGGCTGTCTGTGATTAAAGCTTCCCTACAGGAGGGCAACATTTGAATATGGATATATAATTCATACCCACTGACACACACACACAGCTCAAGTGAAACGCATTGCAACCGCAGAGCTATTTAACTCTTTTCTCAATCATATACAGTACCTCATATGCAACTGCATTGCAGGGTAACTCTTCTGTATATCTCGTACAGTAACTGTCCATGAAATGTACCGGCATGTGTGGATCTAGCAGGTAGTGTATAGGATATGCAAGCTGGTGCTGTTACATTTCAACAGAACAAAAAGGTACAACCGAACAGATGTGAAACGTAGAGAGATTAAAAGCATTTCCATCTTTGCTTACCCATCATCCATTGCTTCCTCCCCCTGTCCCCAGAAACCATCTCCGAGCTGGGAAGGCCCAACCCCCTCCCCCCCGCCACCCCACCCCTCAAAGCCGTCACCACCCCCTCCACCCCCAAAGTCAAGTCCCCCCCGGCCCCCTACGTGGAGGCCCTGCCGCCCACCAGAGCCCCAGAGAGCACCCCCACCAACCGCCCCGCCACCACCACCACCCACCACCACCACCAGCCACCCCACGCCACCCCGCCCCGCCTGCCCAGCCACACCAGCACCAGCTCCTCCATCGCCTTCGAGGACTCTGGGAGCGGGGAGCCCAGCGGAGACGACCAGACGGAGGAGGAGGAGGAGGAGGAGGGTAGCGCCGTGGCCGAGGCCAGCGGAGAGGAGCCAGTTGGTAAATTGGAGCTCTTTCACTTCATTACCCATAATGCATCTGGGGCTGGGCGAGGTCAGCGTGAGGTCAGAGAGGGAGGGAGGGTGGGTGGTGGTGGAGGAGGGGGAGGGGTGGTGACCTGACCTGGCTTGGCCTGGCTTGGCCTCGTTGTTGGATATGTGTCATTGCTATGCCATAACACATTGAAACATGTCATCTGCTAGCTAGGGTAGAAGGTTAGCTTTGTTTGAGTGGTTTCTGTCAGAGCTGTTTCAACTGTCATTCCCTTTCAGGTACAACGCATGTCAATGTTATACATGGTTAAGAACTCGCAACAACAGCTCGCTCAGAACAAATGGGGGGAAAAACAGAGAATGGCTTCTGAGAACACTTTCTGCATGAGATGAGCACGACACAAGAACTGTTTTTTTTTTTTTTTGACGTCCGGGCTTCTTTCCAAGCCTGAGCTGACCGACTTGACAGGTGGATCTCGCACACCCTGTAATCTGTAGTTACACATGAACTGGACTTCTCGGGTTGCAATCCCACTGTCATGGCCCCGCGGTCCAGCACCTCTACCACTGCTCCACAGTCAATACAGACAAGCCTTTTTCAATCACGCTACCCCCCCCCCCCAACACACACACACACATTCCTGAGCGGTGTGACCCCTCAGTTGGCCAACAGCTTGCTCTGGAGCTCCAGGATTGATGGAATAGACGTCCTGTGTTTCCTCTCTCGCCAGCTTCCTCTCTCAGATTTATTCTCTTGTCACCAGCCGACCGGAGCGCTTTCTGACGCGAGGCGCGTGTCCCGTCTGCCAAGGAGACCTGGTGTCTCATGAGGAGTGTGTGTGTGTGTGTGTGTGTGTGTGTGTAAGCAGAGATGGTTGGATGTTGTGTGTGTATGTTTGTGTTGTGTGTGTGTAAGCGGAGATGGTTTGATGTTGTGTGTGTGTGTGCGGATGGTTGAAGTTGTGTGTGTGACGGTCCATGGCTCCCTGCGGACCAATACAGGGTCCCTGAGCTGTGACAGAACCCCTTCCCTCCCTCCCCCCAAACTCCCCTTTCCAGCCAGTAAATCTGCAGAGCAGGGGCCAACAGATGCCCTGTAAAACCCGAGCGCTCCTATCCCTCCATCCCCTCCCTCCTTCCATTCTTCCATCTTCACCCCCCGTCCCCAAAGTCGTTTCTCCTCCCCAGGCTAGGTCTGGTTCATGGGCAGAGAGTCCTTGAAGAACAACCGCCCCTCTGACGTCTTTACGACATTATTTAGCTGGCCCAAGTTATTTGCCCAGCGATCATTTCTAATCTCCGGAGCCCATAAAGCGCTCCTCAGAGGAGCTATCCCATAAGAGAGAGCAGGCTTAAGCGATTACCCCCATGTACTCACACCATAACCACTTTTATGCCTGTGGAAATAACAACAATTCCCAGATATAAATGAAGGGCAAAGCAAGGGCAATTTTGTGGGAAAATCTGCCCGATAACAATCAGCCAATCAGCGCTGGAGATTAGCTTCTTCTGTGGTTCTTTCCCGTCCTCATCACAGTGCTTTGTGGTACATCAGTGTGCTTCCATGTGATCTGTCCAATGCCGCATAGATAAGCTCCACATGAAGGCCTGTTACCTATTTGTAGGTAGCCTCACAAAGCCTTGTGAAGCTTTGCAAATCCATACGTAGCTTTACGAATCCTAATAAACCCTTTTTACGGCATAGCAAATATTTACAAATCCTTATGAAGCCTTGCAAAGCCTCATGAAGCCTTGCAAAGCCTTATGTAGCCTATACAAAGCCATATGCAGCTGTACAAATCCTTATGAAGCCTTACGTAGCCTATATGAAGCCTCATGTAGTCTAATGTGGCCTTTTCCGCACCCCTCTCCTCCAGATCCCATTGCTGCCGCCACCACCATCCCTACAGCGGAGGACCGCTCGTCGTGTGACAACACCCCCTTCGGTTGCTGCCCCGACGGCAAGACTGCCTCCAGCACCCCCGAGGGTGCCAACTGCCCCTGTGAGTCCACAAATACCCCCCCCCCCCTCTTCTACCTGCACCCCAATTGTACGCCTTATTGTTTTTCCTCACCCTTTTCTCTACAGCTACCTCCTCGACTCTCTCTTTCGACTTCTATCTCTGCTCGAAGTGCTCTGCTCTATCTGCCATCAACATTTTCTTTCTTATTTCCTTTCTAGTTTTCTCCTCACCTCCCGTCAGAATTGGAAAAGATAATAGCGCAGGTCGTTGTTGACTTGCGCCTCCTCCTCTTGTAGCTCCTCTCCCATCTCCCTCGTCCTCTATGGCTGAGCAATCCAATCTGCCTCTGTGTATAGCAGACCAGAGAGTCGTACCAGGACAGACGCCCTCCCTCTCTCCCCCCTCCCCCCCCCCCTCCCCCCTCCGTTTGTCTGGGAGCGTGCTCGGTCGTGACTAGCACAGGATCGGCCTGTGAACACAAATTGCGTTGTCTCTGTAGTGGAGGGATTCAGCCGTGCGTGAGCTCTACACGCTGCAGGAGGACAGTCAGGTCCATACAGGACTCAATTCCCCACAATGCACCAGGGACCCCGAGGTCACCTCTGACCTTTTCATCCCTCTTTCCCTCCATGCTGAACTATAAAACAAGAACTCTAAAACAAGATAAACAAAACAAAAATCAACCCATAAACGGTATAAAAAATAGCCTATTTGCTGATGTCAACAATAGAAAAAGGGCATAACAGCCACATCTCATACTTTTCATAGTAATTTACGACATTTGGTAATAATCCTTTCTAAATAGATTTATAACCTGGACTAGATGCAACAGATCAACGAATGTCCACAAATGTTTATGTCGGCTTGACAACGCTAACAACGACGTTGTGACATCAGCGGTCGATACCTCATTCGACTGAAGTGTTACCAATAAACCGTCTGCCGTGATAATCGATAGCGAGCTCTATTTCTCTCGGGAAAGAGTTAGATGATATTACATTCATTAGAATGGAAATGACAACGCACTCGCACAGCAGAACAGCTACAGGAGCAGCCTCATTTGTATCTTGCATTTTATTGACAATATGTCAGAGTTTCTCTCAGGAGGCCGGGCTAATTCCCGGGCCTAGCTTTGATGACAACCTTCATCCAAGCCCTGTTTCAACGAGTGACGGAAGGCTGTTTGAAAACTGCAGACAGCTCCGACGACTAAAAGAAAACAGGGACTGCGAAAGAAAAGTTATCCCACTTCTGAGAAACCCTGAAGGCTTTTGGCGTCATGAAAAGCATTCAAGCGAAGTAATGATATGCACATGGGCTGAGCGAAAATAGCAGACGGCCTTTCAAGTGAAAGTTAATGGCGGGCCTTAACAAAGCATCTGTAAACTCTTCCTTATGCAACCGAAACAGAGATAAGAGAGCCTGCCATGGGGGACCTGAAAGTCTAGCGCCTCCTATCTCTTGTCCTGTGTCACAGCTGGGATCGTAAAGCCCCTTTCTCCTGCCTTTTTATCTTCACTCCAGATCAGGAGTCTGATCCATCTCTCTCTCTCTCTCTCTCTCTCTCTCTCTCTCTCTCTCTCTCTCTCTCTCTCTCTGTCTCTCTCTCTCTCTCTCTGTCTCTCTCTCTGTCTCTCTCTCTGTCTGTCTGTCTCTCTCTCTGTCTCTCTCTCTCTCTGTCTCTCTCTCTGTCTCTGTCTCTGTCTGTCTCTCTCTCTGTCTGTCTCTCTCTCTGTCTGTCTCTCTCTCTCTCTCTCTCTCTCTCTCTCTCTCTCTCTCTCTCTGCATCCAAACCCCCCCTCGTTTACTTCTATTTTTATAGCCCCATCAGATCTGAATCGATGTGTGTCGGCCGTGGAAGGAGAGGCCCGACATTGTCCTTTATCGTCGAATTTGAACCAGACTTTGTCAGTCAGTATGCGGTTTGGTGACATTAGGGGACAATTACGGCTATCTTTCATGATAATCATACAAGTGCTCTCCCCTTTCTCAGGCAAGCTCAAGCTCAGCCGCCGCCGTGATTGATTGGGGCAATTTGTTCAGCTGATTACGAGCAGCGTGAAACCTGGGCATCAGCGTCTCTCCTCCTCTCTCTCTCCCCTCGTCTTCCCTCTTCTTTATTGCATTCTCTCTCTCTCTCCCTCGCCCCGGCCGACTGTAGCTGGAGTAATCACACAAAGCCATGTGGAGCTGATGGATGTTCGACATCGAGACGGGCCTCTTCAAGGTCAAAGTGGACTTGTGTCCAGGCATTGGGGGTTATTTTGAAGAACTTTTTGTTGTGTTTCACTCTGGCTTGTTGTTTGTGTGTGTGTGTGTGTGTGTGTATGTGTGTGTGTGCTGTCTAACCTGATGTCTCTTTGCTCAGTCTTCCATGCCTCGGCCAACTCTTGGGACGATTCTCGGTCTGGTAAATCCCAGTCCATTCCTCCTCCTCTCCTTCTCCTCCTCCCTTCTTCCTCCTCTTTTTCTACTGCCACTCCTTTTTCCGCATATCCCACAATCCACTGCTTCCACCTCCACTGCAGACCCTAACCCTCACGGCCACACCCACCGAGCCACCCTGTCAACAGTGACCACACTAACCCCTCTCCCCCACCACACACACACACACACATTCTCCATCACTAACCCAGACTGGCACTACCCCAAACAGTCACTGTCGGCACCTGAGGGTGAGGGCGCACAGGGCACACCCACCTCGCTGGCACAGGAACCATCGTTAACGTGTGTGTGTGGTCCGCTCTGCCCTTCCTCCAGCCACCATGAGGTTCAGTGGGTTCCTGCACCTGGACCAGGTGGAGGGCCAGGAGGTCTTCTACACCCCTGAGATGGACGACCCCAAGTCGGAGCTGTTTGGAGAGACGGCCAGGAGCATCGAGAGCGCTGTGAGTAGGACAACCCAAGTGTGTGTGTGTGTTAGCTCGCTGAGCCGAAGTCCAGGCTGCACACGGCGGGAGCAGGCATTGTTGCTTACCTGTCTTGGAAACGCTTATTCCTTCTCTAGTGCAACAGATCTGTGTTAGGGATTTCAAGTCAAGGTCTGACTCTCTAAGAACTGATTTGTCATGCCAAGGTCTTCCTTTTCATCTCATGAAATGGGGACGGGTGTGTTTGTGTGTGCGTGCGTGGGTGGGTGGGTGCGTGCATGTGTGTGTGTGTGTGTTTGTTTGCGTGATCCTTGCTCTTGCCAGCTGTTGAAATGGTGTCACTAGCTCCTGCTGGGATCTAATCTACTGCCTCAAACTGTGTGTGTGTGTGTGTGTGTGTGTGATTTTGAAAATGCAAGGGGCATCTGTGTAGCTAGATATCAGCATGGGAACTGCAAAATCCCTCTCACCTCCCCAACCCTTCCCCTCCAAGCATCGGCACGTCATAACAGACAAGAAAAAAAGAAAGTGAGAGACTGAATTTTCCTTCCTGTCCTCCTTAACAGTGTGGTTTCTGGGTCAGTATGTCTGGAATGAGGAAAGCAGGAAAGACCTTGGCTTATTCTTGTGAGCCCACCACTGCCCTCAGGCAATCAGCACAAGGACACAAAGCCATTCTTCTGCCTGTTATACCACCCTGCCCCCAGTAGGGGTCCCTATGGAGTAAGGGCAGAGGCTAAGCATGATTCTTCCCATTTTCTCCAACCTTGAACAGGCTGGAAGACCACTTAGCGATTCCATCACCTCCCACAATAACATAGACCAGTCAGACACAAAGTGGGTCAGCAGGCATGTGTTTGGAGTGGAAGTGAAATGAGGTCATGTAGCTACCATCTCTCCCTGCTGGGAGGCTTGGTGTTGGGGTAGAGGTACTGACCGGACAGGCCCAAGTTACTGGGTGTGGGGGTGTGAAGGACAAAATAACACTTAGTTAGTTTGGACACAAACAGAAAGTTAGAGTTTCTACTTTCCTTCCTTCCTGAACTTCATTTGGACGAAACGCACACGTACAGAAACAGACATATATATTTATATACACACAGACTGTGAAAATTAGAAGCAGAACCAACCAGGGCCTGTGTCATGGCAACCTGACATTTACCGCAGTCTCCTAGAAGATGTTCATGTAATTATGGCAGAGCCGCAGCTAAATGTCAATTTGTGCACCCAGACCCGATGGGATTTAAATACTCCACCCTGACACACGCTAGATTCCCTCCAAAACACAAGTTCACACCAGGAAAATTGGACCCATTCATTTACTGAGCTTCATACCATACTCATTTGTCATCATTTGTTCTCCCCCCATCCCTCCGTCTCACTCCCTCCTTTCTCTGTCTCTTTGTCCCCCTCTCTCTCTCTCTCTCTCTCTCTCTCTCTCTCTCTCTCTCTCTCTCTCTCTCTCTCTCTCTCTCTCTCTCTCCCTCTCCCTCTCCCTCTCCCTCTGTCCCCCTCCCCCTTTCTCTCTCTCTCTCTCTCTCTCTCTCTCTCTCTCTCTCTCTCTCTCTCTCTCTCTCTCTCTCTCCCTCTCCCTCTCTCCCTCCCTCCCTCCCTCCCTCCCTTTCTCTGTCTCTCTCTCCCTCTCTCCCCCTCCTTCCCTCCCTCTCTCTTTCTCATACAGCTTAATGAGTTGTTCAGGAAGTCGGATGTCCAGAAGGACTTCATGAGTGTTCGCGTGCACAGCCTGGCCCCCAGCAACTCCATCCTGGCATTTGTGGAGGCCCACTTCAACCCAGGTAAAGGAAGAGGCGTACAGTGACCTCATATCCTGTGTGGAGGACCTGTGTCTGGGCAGACAGTTTATTTACAGCACAAGTATCTTCCTAGAATTGGAAGTGTCAGTAGACCTTTTAAAGTAATTTTGATACATTAACATTCCGTACGTGCTCCATTGTAGTTCCTCCGTACTTCCTTTAGAAAAGTACTCTGTACAATATTATATTTTCTCTCAGTTTCTTTAGAAAAGCAGCAATGCTTTGGAGGTGCTGCTATTGTAAAGTATTTCAATTTGAGCAAACTCACTAGTGAGACCTGTGTTTTCATTTCTCCCCCGAGTCCTCGCAGTGAGTGAGCAGCTTTCAGCGTATTTTCCAGGCTCACTTCATTTTGGTCTCACTTTCCCCAAGAGTATCATTAGGCTGCTCAAAGCGCCTCTTTCGCTGTGATACCAGACTCCACACCGCACCCTCCTCCCACTTTACGACTTTCGTTCAGCGTCCTTCATATCGGCGCAGGAGACAGTGCCATAAAGCGTCTCCGTGACGGCCAGTAAAGTGGCCATCTGTGGGAATGTTTCTAGAACGATTCATGTGAACCTCACAGCTACCCTGCTGGAGGGCAACAGGCCCCTGGGGGTCCTGTTCTGTCAGGCGGGCGTCTCTGCGGCAGACGGGCCGCTACGAGGACGCAGGACCCGGTTCTCCCGCCTGTGTGGGTCAGGGTTAGCTAAGCTCCAGCGCTGTGTGTCATGTCTGCAGCTGGCGTTCTGGGAGAGGTCACCCAGGGTGGTGTTGTGAGAAGGTTGTCTTGTGTGTTGCCCAGACACCAGGTTCTCTGTGGAGGACACCGAGCGTGCTCTGCTCAAGCAGCTGAAGATCGTCAAGGAGACGTCCATCGTGGTGAAGAAGCCTGAGGAGGAGAATATTCGCTTCACCAACCACGGTGAGATTCTTCCTCTGTGGTTTATGATGTCAATGGATTTGCTGTATGATCAAAACCGAGTCTCAACCACATAAGATTTCATATTTGTATCCTGTGTGAAGGACAGAACAAGTCTATGCTCTCTCGTTCTGAATCTCTTTCCCTCCCTCCCTCCTCCTTCACCTCCCTCCCTCCTCCTTCACCTCCCTCCCTCCTCCTTCACCTCCCTCCCTCCTCCTTCACCTCCCTCCCTCCTCCTTCACCTCCACCCCTCCTCCTTCACCTCCCTCCCTCCTCCTTCACCTCCATCCCTCCTCCTTCACCTCCACCCCTCCTCCTTCACCTCCCTCCCTCCTCCTTCACCTCCGCCCCTCCTCCTTCACCTCCCTCCCTCCTCCTTCACCTCCACCCCTCCTCCTTCACCTCCATCCCTCCTCCTTCACCTCCATCCCTCCTCCCCCCAGGCCTCTCCTCCCTCCCCTACTTTACCACCACCACCACCACCACAGCAACCATGACCACGCCCACCACCACCCCCACCCCCGCCACCATGACCACGCCCACCACCTCATTCAGCACCACAGTCCGTCCTCCCTTCACCTACCGGCCCCCCTACGTCACCCGCCGGCCCCCGACCACCCGGCGTACCACCACCACCCCCGCCCCCCCGCCCACCACCGCCATGCCCACCACCAGCCCCCAGCTCCGGACCCGGCCCGAGCCCCACCACACCAAGCCCTGCCACTCCCACCCCTGCCTCCACGGGGGCACCTGTGAGGACGACGGAGACGACTTCACCTGCATCTGCCCCGCCGGCAGAGGAGGCGCCGTCTGCGAGAAAGGTGAGGGAGACCCGCCGGCCGCTCTGCGCTCACAGGATCGCGGCCCTCGACTCGGCCGCTCTGCGCTCACAGGATCGCGGCCCTCGACTCGGCCGCTCTGCGCTCACAGGATCGCGGCCCTCGACTCGGCCGCTGCTCAGATCTGCTGAGTAGACAGAGGAAAAGGATCTGACCTCACACACACAAATAATAATAACGAATAATTGCCCGCCTGCGTTTGTGTGGATGCCGTCGGCTCCGTTGCCCCCTCCTAGCGAGGGGCCTGAGAGGTGACAGACCGCGGAGATAATCATAGCTAAAGCACTGGCGTCCAATCAGCGCTATCAGCACTGAGAGCCACAAATCAGCCTGAGTGCTGTCGTGGGGAGAGCTTGCTTTTAGTTTTCCCGCTCGGCGGTTTGGGGATAAGAAACTACCTCACGCAGCTGCATCTTAAGATAATTGACACTAATTGCTTCGATGGGGATTAGCTGGTAGAAATCAGTGCGCGTTTGACTCAGAGTGGCTAAATGGAGGCACAGACACCGTCTCGTAGCTGCCCATTGATCAATCAAGTCATTAGAGAGACGCAGAGTGAGAGGAATTCATCAGCCTCCATTCTCCGTACCAGCAAGGGAGGACAGACACGCTGGAGGGAGGCGAGGGAAAATGGATGATCGTTTGGCTAATAGTTGAGTGGCGAGAAACAAATGTATGTTGTGAGTTGCGTGTGTGTGTTTATGAGTGAGTGAGTACAACGGTGTGAAAGATTGAATGGAGAATCTTCCACTGTGTGAACAAGGCTCTCTTTCCTCTCTGCTTTTGGGAAAAACAATTTGACAGAACCTGCCAAAACACAATGCACACACACACAGACACACATGCACACTGGCCCAAAACAACATTCAGTCATTTGATGTTATTATTGTCCCCTCTCTCTCTCTCTCTCTCTCTCTCTCTCTCTCTCTCTCTCTCTCTCCTCTCTCTCTCTCTCTCTCTCTCTCTCTCTCTCTCTCTCTCTCTCTCCTCATTCCCCGTCACATTCTCTCTTTCTCTCCTCCTCTCTCTTTCTGTCTCCTCTCTTTCTCTCACTCTTTACCTCTCTCTCTTCTTCTCTCCCTCTCTCTCCCTTCTCTCCCCCCCCTCTTTCTCTCTCCTTCTCTCTTTATCTCCCCCTCTCTCTCTCTCCTTCTCTCTTTCTCTCACTCTTTCCCTCTCTTCCTCTCTCTCCTTCTCCCCCCCTCTTTCTCTCTCCTTCTCTCTTTATCTCCCCCTCTCTCTCTCTTTCTCTCACTCTTTCCCTCTCTTCCTCTCTCTCCTTCTCCCCCTCCCTCTCTCTCTCTCCTTCTCTCCTTCCCCCCCCCTCTCTCTCCATTCAGTGTTTAACTACTTCACCCCGTCCTTCGGGGGGAAGTCCTACCTAGCCTTCCCCACCATGAGGGCGTATCACACGGTCCGCATCGCCATGGAGTTCCGGAGCTCGGAGCCGTCAGGCATCCTGCTGTACAACGGCCAGCAGGGCAAGAAGGACTTCCTGTGCCTGTCCCTGGTGGGCGGCAAGGTGGAGCTGAGGTGAGAGGTCAGGGGTCGACCACGAGGGCTTCTGATAGGGCGTCAGAGCTTTCTAACGATGCTGCTTCCTGGTGAGAGGGCCCAGTCGACCAATCAGAGGCTGTTTTGTTATAACAAGCCTTCATGGTGATGGCCTGTGAGGTGAAGCAGAGACAGAGAGTAGAAATGGATTCTTGTCTCTTTCATTGTCGAGGGTTTCTGGACATTTAAAATGTTCAAACAGAATAAAGACTCAAAGAGAAATGTGGCTTTAGAGAGTGAAAGAAACAAGGTAGACGGGGTAGAATAAATCACAAAACTAGATGAACAATGAACCGACCCGACTGGATACAAACGCCGTTTCTCCCCCCCCAGGTACAACACGGGCTCGGGCACGGCCAAGGTGACCAGCACGGTCCCTGTGTCGCAGGGCGGCTGGCACCAGCTGGTGGTGACCCGCAACCGGCGCAACGCCATGCTGAGCGTGGACAACGAGCCTCACGTGGAGGGCCAGAGCCCCCCGCGGCACTGACGGCCTCAACCTGGACACCGACCTCTACATCGGGGGCTTCCCCGAGGACACCCTGGACGAGTAAGGCCGCACCGCCTACCTCCGAATGAGACCGCTGGGGTTTGCCACGGACTGCTGTTGGAATGTGTGCTGCTGGTGCTGTCGGTGCTGAGGGTGCAGTGTGTGGATGATGGCTCTTGTAACCGGTGATTGTGTGTCACTCTCTCCCTCTATCTACCTCCCTTTCTTCTGTGTGTCTATCTCCCCTCCCCCCTCCCTCCCCCTCCCTCCCTCACTCCCTCCCTCCCTCACTCCCTCACTCCCTCCCTCACTCACTCCCTCCCTCCCCCTCTCCCTCTCCCTCCCTCCCTCCCCCTCTCCCTCTCCCTCCCTCCCTCCCCCTCTCCCTCTTCCTCTCTTCCTCTCCCTCCCTCCCTCCCCCTCTTCCTCTCCCTCTCCCCCTCCCCCCCTCTCCGTGTCCAGGGTGAAGGAGAAGACCTCCATGACCACGGGTCTGGTGGGCTGTGTGCGCATGCTGGACGTCAACAACCGCCTGTACAACCTGCAGGAGAACGGGGGTGACGTCATGTACGGCACCGCCGTGGGCGAGTGCGGCAACAACCCGTGTCTGCCCAACCCCTGCCGCAACGCCGGGTCCTGCCAGGTCCGCGAGGCCGAGATGTTCCACTGCAAGTGCATCAACAGCTACTGGGGTGAGCCCGCTTGCCTCCAGCTCCCCACTCCCCTGGTCAGACCACAGTGCATGATCGCCGTGTGGTAACACTTGACGTCGCTGTGCTTGTGTTAGGGCTGGTGTTGTCGTCGTAGTGTTGTCGTTTTAGTGTTGCGTTGCAGTGCTGTGGAGTCCCATCTTTCCTCCCCAGTATCCGTGTAGATGTAATGTGAAACGCTGCTATAAATATGTGTTGCTCTGCGGGTGCTCTCGTCATGGTGGCGAGTGCTGTGGTGTTAAGTGCTGCTGTGTGTTCATGGTCGATAAGCCATCCAATACCATTCTGCCACGTTCTCTGTGTCGGGCTGATGTAAACTGTATTAAGAGCTTGTTCATGTACAGGGGAGGAAATATTTAAGACCCAGTGTGGAATCCTCTGCCCTTAGTTCTCTCTCTGTATTTCCCCCTCTTTCTCACTCACTCACTCTCTCACTCTCTCTCTCTCTCTCTCTCTCTCTCTCTCTCTCTCTCTCTCTCTCACACACACACAATTGTCTTTCCTTTTTCTTTACCTCCCTCTCTTTCTTTATCCCTGCCTCATTTGTGTCTCACCCCCCTCAGTCCACCCCAAGTACTCTGTCTCTCCCACTTCTCTCTCTCTCTCTCTCTCTCTCTCTCTCTCTCTCTCTCTCTCTCTCTCTCTCTCTCTCTCTCTCTCTCTCTCTCTCCCTCCCTGCAGTCACAGTCCACTAGCTCCCGGCTAATGAGTGACTCAAACAGAGAGTGTTTTTAAATAGTAGCCAACATCGGAGCTCAGTCAGGCTTGCAGTTTCCACCCTGCAGCAGGGGGGCTGCACATCACACATCACACACACACACACACACACACACCAGAGAGAGGAGCCCATGACCGGACAGGGAAAAGCTCTCTGCAACTCCGGCCGTAGCTTTTCATGACGCTGGAATAATGCCCCCTCAGACGCTGCCTTGTAAGACCAGTACATTGAGGTGTGGGAGAGCTCACACGCTCGTCCTGCGGCGTCACCTGGTGACGTTGCTAAAATTAGTTTCCCGGTGTGATTCGGTGTCAAACTGTTGGAGGGTCGGGCGTTGGCGCTGTAATCGAGATCACGGTTCTGTGATGCTGTGATAGGAAGACACGCCGGTGACACCTCAAGTGACAAATGTAGCCAATTAAAGGTCGGGCAGAAATATCCTTACTGGGGAGTGTGAAGATGGGTGGCGGGCCCGAGGACATGGATCTGAGGTGTTCCTTCATCCTGTCAGACAAGATGGCTGCCACAGGGCGAGAGAGAGGGAGGAAGGGAGGGAGGGAGGCAGGCAGGCAGAAGAGCGAGAGACATGTTCGAGAGCCCTAGAGAGGGAACAAGGGAATAGAAGAAAGAGGGGAAGTCGAGAGAGGGAGAAAGTGGAAAGGAAGGAAGAGAAGAGCGAGGATAAGAGAGAGGGACGAAGGGAAGAGCGAGAGAGCCCTCTGAGCTGAGGGGGGCATGTTTTATTACGATGATCTGCTTGCCTCGGGCTGTCTTGCCTGTGCTAGATTAATGACGGCTGAAGCTGGATGCGTTGAGGCGCAGGATGCAACCACAGTCCTAAACCAGCAGATCTTCACCCTCACCGGCCCCATCAACAGACCCCAGGAACAGCAGCAGACTGGGAGGTTCTGATGCTCAATCTGCCCGTCGGGATGTTTCCTAATCCTATTAGGAAACAACCTCTATTACAGGGGAAATCCTCAGCCTTCTCCTTGTGCAGAATGTGCAAAAATAGTTTGAATAGACTTCTTTTCTGGTTTTCAGTGGTTTAATCAGCTGATTTGGTTTCTCGTTTGTGTGTGTGCGTGTGTGTGTAGGTCCAACCTGCGCCGACCTCCACGACCCCTGCGAGCCCAACAAGTGCCACCCATCATCCAAGTGCCAGGTGCAGCCGGAGGGCGGGTACAAGTGCGACTGTCCAATGGGCCGCGAGGGAACGCACTGCGAGAAAGGTACGGCGGCCTATCACAGAGCAGCCCCCTGCTGCCGTCTTCCTGTTTCAGCTTCAACAGCGAGAGTCTGGAACCCAGGCTCCATTTTAACGAGGAGAAAAGCTCTGCGTGGCGTCCACGAGCCCAGGGCCCAGTACTGCAGATCCATTCTCCTCTTCCTGTTCACCTGCTCAGCCCCCTCCTTCCTCCTCCACACGGCAACGCTTCGTCTCCATCCTGGATACGGGGAAGATCA
>NC_090056.1:18266189-18275913 GCF_038355195.1 Osmerus mordax | reverse complement strand
AGAGGTCAGAGAGAGGCAATAGGGTCAGAGAGAGGCAGTAGGGTCAGAGGTCAGAGAGGCAGTAGGGTCAGAGGTCAGAGAGAGGCAGTAGGGTCAGAGGTCAGAGAGGCAGTAGGGTCAGAGGTCAGACATGTGCTTGTTTCTTCTCTTTGAGGACCCTTCAGCATCAGTCCACTGAGGAGTCGGATGTGTCCCAGGAGGCCTGGTCCTCTACAGCAGCAGGGGTGGAAGGAGAGCTGAGCTGACGAGCAGGTCTGGGTGACGGGAGGCACCACAAACACATGGCAGCACTTCTACCTTCCGGAGCTCAACTCTGACACCTCTGCATGCTAGCGGGAAGTGGAGGTGTGTCGATACTACCCACCCTTAAAGTCTAGTCAGGCCATGAGGCGGCCACTGCCTCTAGAGGCAGCAGGAAGGCATGACCCCTAGCTGGCTTTATCTTATACTCAAACCAGCCTTAGTTTAGAGGCAGGGACATGCTCAGCCGATAGGTTTCCACTTCCCCCTATGCCTGTCGTAGCAGGCTCCGCTCGTCCTGTGAGACTGGGAGTGTGTGTGTTACAGGTTGGGGGGGGGGGGGGGGGGGGGGACAGGAAGCAGCATTAAGAGCTGCTGGGTTGATGTGTTTGATCTGCAGTCTCTGGACTGGGGGGGGGGGCTGAGGGGGGCTAGGGGGGCAGGAAGCTGAGGTGGAGGAGACCAGGCACATCCTCCAATCCTACTGGGACACGCTGTGTGTCACTGTCATAGACGTGTGTGTGTGTGTGTGTGTGTGTGTGTGTAGTGGGCGTGGGGGGAGGGGCGGGGGGAGTTCAGGTTTGTTTGGAGTTGAGGTTGATGGGTTTGTTTCATCACGCATTGCTTCATTTATACACTCTGTGCACACAGAAAGACGTAGACACATTTTACACGCACGCACGCGCACGCGCGCACGCACGCACGCACGCACACACACACACACACACACACACACACACACACACACACACACACCTTTCTGTAGGGCCTGTGCTGAGACACAAGCTGCTGAAGGGATGCTATTTTTAAATGATTATTCTTTTGTTCTTTGTTGTTTCCCTCAAGAAATGGTTAACGAAAGGATCCTTCTCTGTGGGTGTATAAGTGTGTGTGTCTACGTGACATCGATCTGCGTGTTTGTGCGACACAGAGCCACGAGTGTGTGTAACGTACTGTGAATTTCCCAAGGTTGAACACCCCCCCCACACACACACAGTTTTCAGGGGGTGGGTGGGGACAGTTAAGAACACAAGCACATCACGAGACGACAGACACCACAGATGGACGGAAAACACAAACACACGACACAGGACACGAGGCCTGGGAAGTTCCGGAAGACAGACACAGCAAGACGCCAGTCAGCGGAGCAAACAGAGAGGCTCATGGGAGCGCAAGGGGGGGTTCAGGAAGACAACAGGAGGAGAGGAGGAACAGAGAGGTGGCTGTCAGCTACACTTACACATCCTCTTCACTGCTGGCTGCAAGGCCTCAGCATCCAGCTGTCAAGCTGATGTCAAACCCAATTTGGGATCTAATCAGGGAAAGGCTATCAAAGCTAAGATTGTGTTTGGGGCCAACAACTTGAGTTGACACATGCAATATACAGAGAAGTGAAGGGGAAAGAGTTCAATATTGGATTCTGTGAGTCTGGAAAATTCTATTCGGTGCTTCAAAAAATACATGTATGAGTTTTCTAAAACCAAGATCAATAAAACGTCTTCTGCAAACATGCACATTGTCAGTTTGGTTATAGAACAACTGTTTCAGGGCACTCTTGTGGTATAAAGAAGGATTCCACATTTTGCATACTGGACTCTTTCCCCTGGCCTTACCCTTCTTGTCTAAGGACCAATGAATCAACAGGACGACAGCTTGTCAGGAGTAAGGTCAAGGTTGTTGGAAAGGGGACTATCATACAGAAAACAAGCCCACAGTATTCAGAGTAAAGTAGCCATGGACTGAGCCTGCAAGCAAATTAGTTTCCCTCTTAAGGTGTCTTGCTTGATGAGGTTTTGGATTATATGGGAATTTAATTCCGCTTTCCAATATCTCCTAATCCTCAAACGCATGCATCTCCTACCCTCTAGGTGGCAGTAGTGATGAGTATTTGAGACCGAAAGGCGGTGATTCTTGCTGGCACCGTGAGGTATAATAATCAGCTGTTTAAATAGAGTCCTGGACCACAGATGAAATACATCATCATTGTCCATTTAGCTGTGAGAGGAATTTCCTTCCTGCCACTGCACATCGACGGTGTGATCAGCTAGTACAGAGCTGCAGTGCTGTCTCTGTTGAGCACGGGTCCCTGGTCAGGGAGGGGTCAGGCTGCCGGGGGGGGGGGGGGAGGGAGGGAGGGGTGGTGGAGGCAGCATGCAAGCAGGCAGTGCTGGCTCAAGGATCGGGAGGACTCACCTCTGGTCAGAAGGGTTCTCCAGAGACTCAGGACTTAAAGGAGGCGGGGGAGAAAGTGAAGGGCATGCAATAAGCGCAAGGGGCCTGAAGTGTACAGGAAGTAGACAGGAAGTATAGAGGAACGGGTGGCGTGTTGCACCCTTTGAGGGTTTTGGAGGAAAGGAAATGGCATAGCTGATGTTATTCCGGAGCTGTTTAAGCAATGTTTTCTCGTCCTAGTGGGGTATTCTGCTGTACAGTGATCGGCAGCTTGACTGGGATCACACAGCGACCGGCAAAGCAACACAATGAGGCCCTCAGGGGAATACTCTGCATTGTTCGTTGGGACAGCGGTAGGGGGTATGGCATGATGTACTACATTACCCAGAATGCTGTGTAATGTATCCAGTTTAGTCTTAGTAAAAAACTCTTTGAGAAATGTTCTTCTGTAAGGTCAGTCCAAGGATTCAGAAAACCAATGACACTTGAAGTCGAAAGTATAAAGAGATTCGCTTGCGGTGACTCAATTCTGCGAACATAGTCCGGTGTCAATTATTTGCTATATATATATATAGCTTCCTTGAAGAGGCAGCGCTGAACGAGAAGAAATGGGCTAATCAGAGGAAAAAAAGGGGTCAAATATTGTGTGAGCAGAGACGCAGCTATCTATGATTGGTTATCCCAGTAATGGAGGTGGAGGGAATCGACCCGAAGATTCAGTAGCAGGGGGTGATTGATACAGGCCACTGTTATTAGGAACAGCAACATTAGCCCAGTGGTCCCACACGTCCAACTATTCTAACGTCTTCTGAGAAATTCATTAATCCCTGTTCATTACCACTCATTCACGAAGGGCCGGCCAGCCCTGCTCTGTCTAGAAGCCTACTTATCACGACTCTGCCTCCTACAGGAAGTGACACCTATTAAACTCTGGAGCGCCCCTCCTCCAGGGACTATTGTCCCCTAAGTGAGATGGATGCTTTCGGCCACGGAGTTAGTCAGGGCTTCGAAGACGTCTCCATTTGAGTCGTGCTTTTATGAAGGGAGGCAAATCCTTGATTAAGATGTCAGCTGCGCTCTCCACCGCACACTCCGTAATTATTCACAATTACAGTTAGAGATTTGACGAAACAAAATGACAGGCCTTGGGTATCGACTGAGAGTGGTGTTGAATCTGCTCAAATGAGCTCTGCTTAAATAATGCTTCGCTGCGTTGAGCAAGAGAATTCGTTTTTTCCTTTTTAATTTTGAAAGAGGCTTCTCACCAAGCTAATGCTAAAGGCGAAACTTAACTTCAGTCATTAGGGGCTACAGGGTTTCCCTGCAGGGGTAACACAGGAGTCAATGCAGGGCTGTCAGCAAAACTGGGATGAGGGCAGCTACGTACATCATCTTGCTGTTAAGGAGGGTTCTCATTCATGGAGACATGACAGTTAATACCATCCAACATAAGGTGCTCGGGTATTTCTTCTCTAGCAGACAAACTATAGTTACAACCATGCGTACAGTATCGATCCGTCTATTACATTACATAGGTTCTCTAGGGGTTGAAACACAATGCTCTTTATACATGCAGTCATGCATTTCTTTACACTTAAGTATGAAACCTCTGGTATGAATACAGTATGAGCCTCACCCAAATTCAGAAATGAAAATGCCCAGTAGAAAGTAAACGTGGGCACGTAGTTTTGAATAATGAAAACAATGGTCTTTATGTGCTGAAAGATGGTGAATACTGGTGAAAATAAGGTTGGACAACTGAGATTCGAATGTGGTTGGAGGAAAACGGAAAAGCATAATTTACAATTTGGGTTAACTATCAAAATGCAGCGTCCTTGATCGAAGTGTTAGTTTGTCTTTGTGAGCCTGGGAATATTTCCTCAAATCTACTTACTCCGGAATCTCATTGGTCAGTTGGCTTGAGTGAAAGAGAAAGACAACAGGGAACACTCACGTGAGACAAACAGAGAGACAGGAGACAGGGGGATCCACACAGCAACACAAACATTTAACACCCTCAACACAAAGACAAAAGCAGAGCACAGACAGACGGAACCTAGTTTATTTTTAGCGGGACAAAGAGAGCGGGATTTTGGGTGATGGTGTGCATATTTTTTCCGGCGTGCCCAGTGTTTGTGTGTGTGTGTGCGTTTGTAGGTGAGTGTCTGTGTGTTCACAAGACCGTGATGAATTCACGGACTGTCACGTTTTTCACACTTCAGACTGTTGTGTGAAGAGTTGTCATAGATCTAGCTTCCATATGTTTTATGTCTTTTCAGGTTCATCCCAAACATTCGGTGCATGCCAACCTGCGGGCTCCATCAGCAGCGTCAGAGACGGGTGGAGGATGAATGCAGCATACAGCACCTGGAGGGATGCAATTTGTCGGCTTTGGAGCCCAGAATATAACCCATTTACACGTGCATCCTCCAGCTTGTTCTTTTACAGGAAAACAACAAGGTTTTCACACTATTTTAGGGTTAATCCCACAACCAAACCGCCCCCCCCCCCCCCAAAAAAAAAGATCTAAAATGAAACCGTACTAAGCGGCGATGACTACAAGTGTCAAGTAAAGTGTTATGTAGGTTTCCTTCTTGTTGAAATCTAAGCTGTGGACTTTGTCTGACCCGACACACTGATAGCTAGGGGCGCTCAGGGCTGTAACTGTTAGCCGCAGCGCTAATTAGCGGAATTCACAACCCAACCAGAGAGACAGAGCAGAGGAAGAGGCCTGGTGCGCTCTCTGCAGCTTTAATAAGCAACCCCTGTCACCGTGGCTTACCGAGGAAGAGGAGGGTCGTTTCGGACAGAGAGGGTCATTTCGCTAATGGCGGTTAGCACGCGAGGTGGTTAAGGAAGAGCGAGACGGCCTTGGACTTACCTCTTGGTGACTGCGTTGTGGTACTCGATGAAGGTCCGGCCGTCGAATGCGATGGCCTCCGTTTCACCTGCGGACTTCTCGTAGATGGCTGAGGGACGGGGGAGAGGAGGGTGAGATCATCTGGATCAATAGCATCCAGGGCTCGTTCTCTGCAGTTCAAGGCCAAGGACGGTGAGGAATGGGAGGCGTTCATGCACTCGTGATTTTAATTAAAGTAAAGGGAACCGGGAGTGCACGGGAGCATGGTTAATGAGGTTGTTGAAGACTGTGTGTGTGTGTGTGTGTGCTCAATGTATGTGTACGTAAGTATAATCAAGGAGGCTTCATATGATCACATTCATTATCCACAGGTCAATGAAAGACAATCAAAAAAAAAAGAGAGGAGGATGTCTTTTCTGCTGGTGAGGCCCGGGCTGTACTCACTGTTTTGACAGTGTGTCCCCGTGTATCCATGGAGACACACGCACTCGTAGGCCTCCAGCAGAGGGTTGCAGCGCCCCCCGTTGTGGCAGGGCTCCTGGGAGCAGGGGTGGTCCTCGAACATGGACACACCGCTGGAGTGCAGCGCGTGCTCCTGCTTCAGGATGGAGGTTCCCATTAGGGTGATCTGTGGGGACGGGGACGGGGGGATGGGGGAGGGGGCAGGAGAGAAGGCAGGAGAGAGGAGAGGAGGCAGGAGAGAGGAGAGGAGGCAGGAGAGAGGAGGCGGGAGAGAGGAGAGGAGGCAGGAGACAGGAGGCAGTAGAGAAGAGGCAGGAGAGGAGGCAGGAGAGAGGAGGCGGGATAGAGGAGAGGAGGCAGGAGACAGGAGGCAGTAGAAAGGAGGCAGGAGAGAGGAGAGGAGGCAGGAGAGGAGGCAGGAGAGAGGAGGCGGGAGAGAGGAGAGGAGGCAGGAGACAGGAGGCAGTAGAAAGGAGGCAGGAGAGAGGAGAGGAGGCATGAGAGGAGGCAGGAGAGAGGAGGCGGGATAGAGGAGAGGAGGCAGGAGACAGGAGGCAGTAGAAAGGAGGCAGGAGAGAGGAGAGGAGGCAGGAGAGGAGGCAGGAGAGAGGAGGCGGGATAGAGGAGAGGAGGCAGGAGAGAGGAGAAGAGGCAGGAGAGAGGAGAGGAGGCAGGAGAGAGGAGAGGAGGCATGAGAAAGGAGGAAAAACAGGAGGCAGGAGAGAGTTAAGACTATTTCTACCAGCTTTGATGGTCAGCTCACCGGTAAATTAACTCAATTTCTTTTTTCATGGAACACATTCAAATGATGTCACACAACACATAATTAGAACATGTTTCACCCCGTACTGTCAAATAACCAACAATTAGTACATTTCATATGGTAAACTTGTCAACTCCACTTATCTCAAACTTTACAAGCCACTTAATTCAGGGCCGGGCTTTGATTTAGTCGGAACTGTCGAGGGAAAGTTTGCCTAGAGGAGCTAATGACAAGTTTACACTTCCTGCAACATCCTGCCTTTGTTGGCGTCTATTTCTGGCACTCAAAGAAAAGCTTTGCTGAGAGGGAAAAAACTGGAAAGTTGTCAGGGAAGATTAGAGACAAGGGAAATGCAGGGACATCAAATGTGTGTCCTATTATTAGTACACAATAACCCAAATGAGCAGAGCCACTGTTAGCGGTACTGAAGATACTGAGAGAATAAACCAGTTCAGTTTTGTAACCATGGGAGACTGGACACTCCGTTTAAATGACCGTTGACCTGACCGTGGTGAGGTTTAACCGGTGCTAAGCAACGCCGCCCACCGTCTTGTTTCTCGTTTCCGAGGTTACGGGTCGAAAGGCCGCAGTGACTCACCTTCTGGATGGATCCCTTGAAGCCGTCCTTGATGGAGGCAGCTCTGGCCAACCGGCTCAAGTCAGGAGCACCTCCCACGAAGAGAGACTCCTTCAGGTTGAGGGCGGTGTGCTGGTTCTGGAGAGAGATGAAGAGACAAGGGTGGTTAGAACCCGTCGTAGAACCATGCGGAGGAACCACACCTGGATCTGACAGAACCCCTAGAACCTCAACCGTGGACACTGCTGTCGCTAGTCTCTCAAACCAGATGTTGTAGCTCGCCACTACAATGACCGCATCCCTCTCCGCTATTCGTGTAGATATCCACTTCAGACTGGAAAATAACGTGAATGTGAATTTCTCCACATGATAAGACTGTAAACCCACTGGGAAGAAGACCGGGAGAGTTCAACTTCTTTTCCGCTTGCAGGTACCTGTGGCGTACACGTCCGTTCTCTGACGTCAACTTTGACACACTCAGATGAATCCTCTGCATTATCTGAGCTCTGACAGTTAAATAGACCCGCCTCTAAAATTAGATTAACATATATTGTTCGGGCAGGACGTTAAACGCCTCTCTCACCCTTTTCCACATCGATACACTTGATATATTAGAAAACATAATTAATTTCAGTGCCACACTACAAGTGGTAAATGATCTTTTATCACCCTAAAAGCGACACTGGAGCGCCAGGCAGGAGTGACGAGGTGGACGGGTATGTTTTCCATAATGAACGTTTCTAATGAATGGGTGATTATCCTGCCGACCTTTCAAACAGAGAGCGGGGCGAGGATTTAATTGGCGATTTATTTGCACCTTCGGATGAAGATGAAACCCTCCATCGAAACCGGCGGGAGAATCGCCTTAGTTTCCAGCTGAGGCTTTCTCACCAGGCAGAGCCCCCTACTCAGGAGGGATTTAAGGATCTTTATTTATATTTAGGGCAGAAAAATGCCACAGGGTAAAAGCCGAGATAATTGCTGTAAAAAATGATGGAAGGGGCCAAGTACTGTAAACATGGTTTGTGTGGAGAGCTGGCAGGGGCTACGAGGCCTGTATGGGATGTGGTTTGGACTGGCGGAAGCGTGACTTTGAGCCAGTTCCAACAAAACAAGAATGGACTCCACTAGTGTGCTGACAGAAAATTGGCTGTGGACTGGAGTCGCCCTGTCTATTCAGCTACGTCGGAGGCCATATTGGTCTCACTGGAATTAAATACTGGACTACACTACGATTCAAGTCCTTTCTCTGCTATGTCTTTTAAGCATTTGGGGAAAGTGACGTGTAAAACAAATGTAACATCCATTGGTTTGAGTTTGGAAATATTTTTCTGTTCTGAAATGAAATTGGTTGTTGAAGATTCCAGAAGACAGATGGAAGGACAACCCCCCCCCCCTTCCCCCCCAAAACCTTTAAAGTTTTCAGAGGCCAGACCATCAGTCTGATGAAGGGATGATGCTTAACTGGCGACGTGGAGGGTGAGTGTTTCGGTGTTGCTTCATGGGAGGGTGAGTGGGTGGATATGTAAGTGAGAGTGACTTTATGATATGGACAGTTTGGCTTAGGAAAGTGTGAGTTCATGACAAAAGAACAGCCCGGCTTGGCTTGGCACCTCATTCTCTCACTTTATTCCTCTCCTTTACTCTCCCTCTCCCTCCCTCTCTCCCTCTCTCTCTCTCTCTCTCTCTCTCCCTCTCTCCCTGTCTCTCTCTCTCTCTCTCTCCCTCTCTCTCTCTCTCTCTCTCTCTCTCTCCCTCTCTCTCTCCCTCTCTCTCTCTCTCTCCCTCTCTCTCTCTCCCTTTCTGTCTCTCTCTCCCTCTCTCTCAACAGGCACGAGGCGCCGGCGAGATGTCCCCGCCCACGCAAGACTAATGAAGACTTTCATTGTTGCAGTGAACAATGGCGGTCAGAAAGATAACAGCCTCCCCCTCTACCCTTCTCTCCTCCCTCCATCCACCCCCTCAGCAGATGGGCCGAGGTGAAAGCCAAACCGAGTTCTTTAACGACGTCTCTACTTCGGAGTTACAAGCAACGTGTCCTTTGTTCTGCAGCGATGCCTCTCAGGACAGGTTGCATGGAGAATGGGGGGGGGGGGGGGGGGGGGGGGGGGGTGAGAAGTTTGAGAAAATGAAACGTGTTCTAATTTTTTTTTACCTTGCGTGATTTCTGAGTTCCAGACAGCACATCATAAGAGAAAAGAACACAGGGAGGAAAACATGTTATCAGAGAAACTAGAAGCTAGTGGCGGTCAGTGTACAGAGGCATGCAAAAGCACACACACACACACCTGTAAGGATAATATGCAAGCCCAGTAGTGGTGTTCACAGTGGCACATTAGGTAGAGCGGGCCAGGTAGACACCAGCTAAGCAAGACTGATAAACACACATGCAAACCCTGATAAATAAAGAAACTGAACAAAGGGGTGTGAAGGACCATGCACAAAGCTCTGAAAAGCCATTCCAAAAAGATGCAAAGAGAAGCTGGTGCTGTGCGCAAGTGTGTGTGCACGCAAGTGTGTGTGCACGCAAGTGTGTGTGCACGCAAGTGTGTGTGCACGCAAGTGTGTGTGCGCGCAAGTGAGTGTGTGTGATGAAAGCAGCTGGACCTGAGCTCATATACATTATATGAGGCCATGTTTTCCTACATGA